>NC_089592.1:53513460-53541578 GCF_019320115.1 Miscanthus floridulus | reverse complement strand
TAAGAAGCTTACTTACATCCTAGGCGAAGCGAGGGAGGGCTTCTTCGTCGGCGATGATCCTCCAGTTTACGTCGTGAGCCATGGCACGTGCGCGCCCACCGTCTCCATGGCGCTCGATCTCCCGATCAGCTCCGCGCATTCCTGCTCGAGCTGGAGTTGCGCTTCCTCGATCTCTCGGTGTTGGGCTTTCAGCTGCTCCACCCGTATGCAAGGTGGGGCCGCTGTCTCCCCATCAGCCTCGTCGTCGAGGTTGTTTGTCGGGTAGCCTCCTCCTCGTGGATGCTTTCGACGTGTCCCTCGAGGGTACTTGTCATAAAGTATTCACGAGAGGGGTGATGGCTTCCCCTGCTAGAGTTAGAGCCAGAGGAGACTCTGGCTCCTCTGCGAGGAGGTCATAGAAAGACTCCATGACGTGTTCGATCACCCCCACGAACTTGTTGTTCGCGGGGGATGGGATCATGCGCTGTGCCACAAGGTGGCCAATAGTCTCTGCGGCATTGCAGAGACCGAATGGGAGCACTGTCGGGGTGCTTCGGATGAGGTATTCTAGGGAGAACGGCTCTCCCGGTAAGCTGTGTCATGACATTGGCGAATGAAAGGTGAGGTGGTGCAGGTCCTCCTGGGACGGTTGGGGTCCTAGGAAGACTCTGAGCTGACGCTCCAACCTTTCGTGGTTGAAGTCGAGGACCAACCGCTTCCGGGGGCGTAGGCCTCCAGCGCATGCAGCCGCAGCTCCTCGAGCATCTCGGTGATCGCATTGAGGCCGGTGGAGTGGAAGGGTTGAACGACAACGGGTTCCCACGCCAGCTCTCCCTCCATAGTGACGATGAAGTCCAGGTCCTCGAAGTGCACATGTGCGCCCAGGACCCAACTGATGTCGTGACTAGCCATCCGTGGCCTGATGTTAATGTCGGGACGCGCAAAGGTCCCCTACCTGGCGCGCCAACTGTCGGTGTTCTGAGTAAACACCAATGGGTAAATTTGTGTTATTGCTCGTCTGGCCCGGATGGTGCGCTAAAAAGACACAAGGTTTATACTGGTTCGGGCAGAATATCCCTACGTCCAGTTCATGGCTGTTGCTCATGTTATTAGCACTGAAAAGTTCATAGTAGGGGTTACAAACGGGCGAGAAGGGACAGGTCCCAAGTCTCTGATGGAAAGATCGAATGGGTGCCGAGAGCTAAGTCACTGCTCAGCTATGTGTTCGAGGTTCGATGCTAGTGGTTCTGCTGTGATGCGGTGAATCGATCCCCTTAGTGGGGCGCCCTGCTTTCCCTTTTATAGGCCAAGAGAGAGCAAGAATTATAGATGGGAGAAGAGAGAAAACGAGAGGCAAAGGAATTCCTTCAAGGACGCTGGGTCTTCCTTTTCCTCTGTGTGGGCCCCACTGACATGGCAGGCGGTGACAGGGACAGCCCCACACCGGGCGCATGTCTGCTAACCCTAACAGGGCTACGCTGGGCGCCTGTCCACTGATGATGCCATGTCCTGACATTGTCAAGCGGGTTATCACATCCCATCCCGCCCTGGCGGGCGGCGCGGCAGACCAGGGTGCTGATCAACGGCCATACAGGGAGCAGGCAGCTCAGTGATCACACATCCGTTACTGTGGGTGATGCGAGTTTCCTTCTGGACCGTAGTGGTTGTCGTGAGCTTCAGTTAGGATCCATGTCCGAGGGCAAATGACGGTGCCCACAACACTGTAAGGCAAATGTCGGTGCCTACAACCCTGTTTGGGCTCTAACATGCCTGGAAGGTCGCAAAGCACCCTTCTGGCATGGCCTGACGGTACTGTCCTGCAAGTGTACAGGGTACGATCCTCGGTATTGCGGTTGACTTTGAGCGCCTTGCCTTATCTGCTCCGCGCGTTGTTGAAAAGGAGACCGCGCAGACGTCGGGCGAGGCGGAGCCAGCCCTCAGACGTCGGGCGAGACGGAGCCAGCCGAGCCAACCCTCGGGGGTCGGGCGAGACAGGGCCCGTGGCCGTAGCACCCACCGAGGCGGAGCCAACCCTCGGGGATCAAACGAGGCATGGCCCATGGCCTCGGTGCTCAGACGGGCGGAGCCCGGCAAGCGGCGTAATCGCGCTCTTGATCGCGCAGATGAATCAATGTTGATGGTCATTAGCTCCTCCTCTTCGGGTACCCTAGTATTTGTCCCTGACACTATTCATTGTCTTTTCTTTTTTCAGATGTTAATGATTTAATACTTTTAACCAACGTTACTTTAACTCTAAATATTAACAAATAGTTTATATGCATGATAGTTCTAACACAACCAAGAAAAACTGCAGATACGGAGTATATGACTACCTGAGTATTGATTGCTTGTTTGGGTCTGTATTATTTATCCTTACGAATACTTTGGACATAAACATTTGCTCCTCTTAATCTCAACCATGCGCTGAATTCAATTTGTAATGCCCATCATCTCTCCACCTACAACCACGCATGTCCCGATTTGTTTGTTTCGCTGCTTGTTATAGCTAAAGTAGAACAAATCAAGAAGCCGATAAAATTTAAAAAACCTACTCTCTCTCTCTCTGATGTCACAAGTATATCATTGGAATTTTTGGTGAATTCAATCCATTCGGGACTCATGTAACAGCCATGTTTGCATAGAAACGAAATGTATGTTTTTTGGAAAGGTTACAAACATTTTATAACAAGATATAATATTAATAATAATATAAAAAGATGGTTGGCAGGAGGGGGGTATGTTTTCCTGTAAAGTTAAAAAATTGTATAACAAAATAATAATAATATAAAAGAAGTGGCAGAGAGGGCCACTCGTCGGCTTCCGAGAGAGCTCTCTCCCGACAATTTCTTGCCTCAACTCTCAGTTGATCCCGTACAGCGTTTTGCACGGTAGCCAATCCAGCCTCAGGGTGACATTTGATCCGTGAGTGTCACACGGGTCCGCCCCCATGGCCGAGAGTAGCCAATCCAGAGCCCTTAGCCGAGAGGGCTCGTCATCGGAAACTCGAAGCCCAAACCTGCCAACCTCCTGCCACCAAGAGCTGGTTACAAGCCTGCGCTACCAGCCTGGCGAGAAAGGGTTTGGGAGTCTTTTTTATATGCCAGTCTGAGGGTTGTTAAATAATCACTTTGGTGCTAAAAAAAAGAGAGACCTTTTTGCGCGTGTGGCTTGTGGCTTGTGAGCGCGTCGGTAGCCTTTAACCGGACTTGTTCGTTGCATTGACCGAACTACAAGCCCATGGAGCGTATCGATGGATGGGCTGATACCCTAGGCAGACAGATACCAGCACGTGTCATGTAGCTCGTTCCGGGTCGTCGTATAAGAAAAGCATAAATACTCAGATAGTCAGATTCGGGAATTAGAAAAAGAAGAGGGAGGTCCGCTGCATGCATCGGAGGTTTGCTTCCACACTCAAATACTCTCGTCCTCGTCCGATCCAGGACGTGGCTTTGATAAACTGTGCTTGACAAAACCAAAACAACTACCATAGAGTCCTCACCCCGGTGAGCACTCCGCAGTAAGCCATCTGGGTCTATGTTGTTGGAGTTCTCCGCATGACGCCAGCAAAACACGAGTCATCCATTAGCCTGGGCTAGTCGTCCTCAACAATAGGTCTTGTGGCCATGTGAAATTATCGTACATCATCTTTGCACACAAAAGTCGCTTGTCTTGGTTGAAGGGATTTGCTTCGAAATTCATTCTGTTCCGCTCCTTCCAAATAAAAATCATACAACCATTGACCATATATCTTTTTCTTCTTTGTCCTCTATCAAACTTAGCTAGGCATTTACGCCAGCAACCGCCAAGTGCATCTCATCGTTCCCACTGAATCCACCACTATTAAAACCAAACCGCTGTTTTAAGAAGAACCAAACGTCCTCTGAGAAAGGGCGGTCTTTGCAAAGCTGCGTTTGTGTCTCCTGGTTTGTCCCGCGACGTTTCCAGATCAGGTCGTTTGGCCAATTGCGTTTAATATTTAAGTTAGCGGCCAGGATCTTCCTGTGCAGCAGTGTCCAAGCTAAAAAACGACATTTGGGTTCCGCCCCCTGCTTTCCAAATTGGCATTAGCTTCAACTTACTAAATGTACCTTCAAATTGGATGCGATAGGCACTCTTAGTTGTATATTCTCCGTCTGTCGTCCAATATCAATGGATGGTATCCCTCATTGTCGACATCTAGCTGAGCTGAGTTTGATCAACAACTTCCCGAGAGTGGTATATTCTCTTATCTCTTGTGCCATATGTAGAGGAAGATATGTATTATCCATCGATTGTCATCCAATGCTTTTCTGTACTGTAATATGCTTCCTCTTGGATTTTTGAAAGTGTCGTTGCTATTTTTTTTTTTGGGGGGGGGGGGGGGGGGTCGACTTTTTTAACGGTACAACGCATGTCTACAGTTGAATTACCATAATATTATTTTTCCTGTCATAACGCATTGTACATGATCCTAGCTTATATATTAATTAAAATGCTAGAAAAGAGGGAAAATGATGTATAATAAAATAGTAATATAAAAATTTGATGTATAATAAAATAATAATATTATTAAATGATGCTAGCTTATATATATTAATTAAAATGCTGGAAAAGAGAAAAAATGATTTAGGATAAAGTAATATATAAAAATTTATATATAGTAATATCATCATCATCACACTATAAAAGCAAGTTTTTTTAGGGTGCTGCTCTCCCTCTGTAATAACCGTTTGATCTTATGCCGTGCTATATGAGCCTTTCATCATGCGTGATCTTACTCTTACTCTATAACAATCGTTCGATCTACATATCGTGCTATATGAGCCCTCCGTCATCCATGATCTTACATGTAAGATCAAAAGACTCCTATTCAATCTCAAATATACAGAAACCCTCACGCGCCGCCATCCCGCCGCCATGGACTGTTCGGTCCGTCCCGCGCAGGGTCACCGCCCTTGACCTACGCCGACAGTGAGCCCTAGCGCGTAACGTAGAATCCACTGCGTGATCGTGGCCTCTGAGTGCACACAGGGCGAGGCGTGGTGCTCGGATGACCTCTCCCGCGATGATGTGAACGACGCCGCGGGGACAGGGACGGGGTCGGGGCCGTGTGCCCGCGGCAGCGTCGTGACTCATGATGGCGGTTCCTGCCAGACGAGCCACGAACTGCTCGATCAACACACTTTCGCCCTAGCAACACCGCATTGAGCCAGCAGCTTACCACCGTCAAGGTTCGCTCGATGGATAATCCCTTAATTGGTTTCCAGTTTCCAGGATGCCAAACCAAGCAAGTCCCTGCGTATACTGAATAATAATCCTGATGTTGTCTGTGGTATGTACGAGAACACAGGAAGGACAAGGTTTCCAAGATCGAGGTGCCCGACGAGAGCTTGACGTGTACGCGTCGGCAACAACAATATCTACTCCAGCTACCTCCATACCGCCCGTGAGCCATCGTTTATTGAATTCTACCTCCATATAGGCATGCCACCCCCATTTAGTTCCATGGTTCATGTTCGGAACTTTGGCAGTGGCAATGCGGCCTGCCGCAAGGTCCTGGAGCTTGCCCAGGTACCGAATGGATTCTTTGTTGATATAATATGGGCTTGGCCCATATAATATTTATTAAATCAAATAAAACTCTATGGTACGTAACATTAAGCGTTGTATGGTTTAATACCATACGGGATTTTGACTGAACATTGACTCAGCTTATATGGTTGGAAATTATTTATCTAAATTGAGAAGCTGAGAAAAGGACAAAGGCGTGCCACACGCGCGCACGAGCCGCCGCCGCCGCCGACGGCCAAGCATGGCTAGTCTTTTGCCACTTAAATCTACATAATCACGGGAGTTACTCCCTTTGATGGTGGAGGTGAACTGATTGTGTTAGTTACCGTCCTTTCCACTTCTGATTCTCCGCTACCTCTCTCTCTTTCTGTCGCAGCCATATATCCGCAGTCCTTCGTCAGTCTAGATCTAGGTCTTCCGCAACCACTCCCAAGAGAAACACATCTCAGCAGCCTTCTAGCACGGGGTGAGCGGCGATTAGGTTTTTGGGGAGCGATACTGCTCATCCACGGATGTCCTCTTCCTGGTGGTGATCGCTCTTAGATCTCGTCTCCTTCCTAGTAATTGCCTGCGGAACATCAAGGCATCTTCTTCCTGGTGATCCGTTCATGGGACTGCACTGCGAACATCGTCCTGCATCGACTGTGGTCCGTGACTTCGAGCAACGCACTATGTCGACTAGTGCGAATGGAGCCTCCGATGCCCTCGGCATGAGACCCTCCACTAGGTATAGTCTAATCTATCCGATTACTGTAATCTATGCTTTTACTGTATTTATCTGTATGTCATCTCTGTATGCTGTAGCGTTCATTAGAAATATACACATGCACATATATGCCGTCATGAACCTACTGATGTTAGATTTCTAGATTAAACTGATAATGAAAATTCCTAATCAACTAACAATCCAAAAACCTAATCTTAGGCAATTTTCTGTCAGTGGTTTTGCTTCTGCTTTGAAGCCAAATAATTTTGATAGCAAGAATTTCATGATATGGCGTGTCAAGATGGTATTGTGGTTGACTGCGATGAACTGCTATCACGCCGCATAGGGGAAGCCTGAACAGTTTACTCCTGAGGAGGAGAAAAAGTTCTTGGCTGCTGATAACCTGTTTCGAGGCGCCGTGATCAGTGCACTTCATCACAAGTATGAGAAAAACTACATATCTTGCACATCAGGCAAAGAGTTATAGGATGCTCTTAAGGCAAAGTTTAGAGTTTCTGATGCTGGCAGTGAGCTATACCTTATGGAGCAGCTGTATGACTACAAAATGGTTGAAAACCGTTCTGTGGTCGAACAGGCTCATGAGATACAGGCGCTAGCAAAGGAACTAGAACATTTTCCATGCATGTTGCTAGACAAGTTTATGGCCAGCGGTATAATCGCTAAACTGCCACCTTCTTGGAGGGATTTTGCTACTTCTCTGAAACACAAGACACAAGAGTTTAGCGTGGCTGAGCTTATTGGATCTCTTGATGTTGAGGAGAGGGCGAGAGCAAAAGACAACCGTGGAAAATGAGTTGAGTCTTCCGCTGCCAATATGGTGCAGAAAAAAAACTCATTTGCATCTCGTAATAAAAAGAAGAAGAACATGCAAGAGAACAATAATGCAAAGCCTAAGCAAACTGCACAATTTAAGAAGAAAAACAACAAGAAAGGTGGATGTTGTTTTGTTTGCGGGAGTGATGAGCATTGGGCAAGTGCGTGCCCAGACCGCAAATATAAATAAGAAAAGAAATCAGCAAACATGGTTATTAGCGAGACTAGAGGAGGAACATCTGGGTATGGTAATTCTTTATCCTTTATTCTTTTAGTTTGTCTTTCACCTGAGTGGTGGATGGACAGCGGTGCTAATATTCATGTGTGTGCTGATATTTTTTTTGTTTACTTCCTATCAGGCCAGCAGGATTGGAGCCTTGCTGATGGGAAATGGTTCGCATGCGCGTGTTCTTGGTGCTGGTATGGTTGCTCTGAAGTTTACTTCAGGAAAGATAGTGCTATTAAAGAACGTGCAACATGTCCCCTCCATCAAAAAGAATCTTGTTAGCGCTTCTCAGATGTGTCGCGATGGCTTTAAAATTCTGCTTGAGTCTAATAAATGTGTTGTGTTGAGACATGGAACATTTGTTGGAAAAGGTTATGATTACGGAGGCTTGTTCCACTTATCTTTGCTTGATGATGTGTATAATAAAGTGGTGAACAATGTTAATATTTCGGATGAGTCGAATATATGGCATTCACGACTTTGTCACATTAATTTTGGCTATCTCACGTGGCTTGCAAATCTGAATTTAATCTCAAAATTTAACTTAGTCAAAGATTCTAAGTGCCAGGTGTGTGTGCAATTGAAGCAACCATGTAAGCCTCACAAGACTGCTGAGGCGAGGAACTTGGCACCATTATAACTCGTTCATTCTGATTTATGTGAAATGAATGGCGAATTGACTAAAGGTGGTAGACGATACTTTATGATATTTATAGATTATTGTACTAGATTTTGCTATGTGTATTTTTGAAAACTAAAGATGAAGCGTTGCATTATTTTAAAGTCTATAAAGCTAAGGTAGAAAATCAACTTAAGAAGAAAATCAAGCGTTTACGGTCCGATCGTGGGGGAGAATATTTCTCAAATGAATTTTCTGAGTTTTGCGCGGTGCGTGGAATTATTCATGAGAGGACGCCACCATACTCACCACAGTCCAATGGGATTGCAGAGAGAAAGAACCGTACTCTAACTGATTTGGTTAATGCCATATTGGAGACTACAGGACTATCTAAGGAATGGTGGGGTGAGGCTATATTGATAGCATGTCATGTCTTGAATAGAGTGCCCACAAAGAATAAAGAAATTACACCATTCGAGGAATGAGAGAAGAAGAGATTAAATCTCTCTTACCTGCAAACTTGGGGTTGTTTGGCAAAGATGAATGTGCCAATAAACAAAAAGCGAAAGCTTGGACCAAAGACTGTTGATTGTGTTTTTCTTGGTTATGCTATTTATAGCGTGGGTTATAGATTTTAAATTATAAATTCTAGTGTTACTAAGATGGTTGTTGATACAATCATGGAATCTAGAGATGCTACATTTTTTGAGAATGAGTTTCCCATAAAAAATACACCTAGCACGACTGGTCATGAATTTATAATTCCCCATGAGCATGAAAATTTTACTCCGATAGAACAAACTGAGGAACCCTATATGCAAAATCCTGAGGAGGATGACACTATAGTCACAAGAAAAAGTAAGAGACAGAGGACTGCAAAGTCTTTTGGTGATGACTATATTGTGTACCTTGTGGATGACACACCAACGACCATTGAAGAGGAATATTCCTCTCCTGATGCTGACTTATGGAAGGAAGCAGTACGGAGTGAGATGGATTCTGTTATGTCTAATAGAACTTAGGAAATTGTTGATCGTCCATATGGGTGCAAGCCTATAGGGTGCAAATGGGTGTTCAAGAAAAAGCTTAGGCCTGATGGTACTATCGAGAGGTACAAGGCAAGGCTTGTGGCCAAGGGTTATACCCAAAAGAAAGGTGAGGATTTCTTTAATAGTTATTCACCGGTTGCCCGATTGACCACAATTTGAGTTTTGCTTTTCCTGGCAGCCTCTTATGGTCTTATCGTTCATCAAATGGATGTTAAGACAGCTTTCCTAAATGGAGAGTTAGAGGAGGAGATCTATATGGATCAGCCGGATGGGTTTGTAGCAAATGGTCAAGAAGGCAAGGTGTGTAAATTATTAAAGTCATTATATGGCCTGAAACAAGCTCCTAAGCAGTGGCATGAGAAGTTCGATAGAACCTTAACATCTGCTAGCTTTGTTGTGAATGAAGCTAACAAATATGTGTACTATCAGTATGGTGGGGGTGAAGGAGTCATTTTGTGCTTATATGTTGATGACATACTGATCTTTGGATCCAGCCTCAAAGTGATCGAGGAGGTGAAGGGATTTTTAACTAATATTTTTGAGATGAAAGATTTGGGAGAGGCTGATGTTATTCTTAATATCAAGCTTCTGAGAGAAGGTGATGGTGGGATAACTCTATTACAATCCCACTATGTGGAAAAGGTGCTGAGTCGCTTTGGGTTTAGTGACTATGCACCTGCTCCTACACCTTATGACCCTAGTGTGCTATTGAGGAAAAATCGGAGAATAGCAAGGGATCAGTTGAGATATTCGTAGATCATTAGTTCGCTCATGTATCTTGCTAGTGCAACAAGGCCTGTCATCTCATTTGTTGTGTGCAAACTGAGCCGGTTTGTGTCAAACCTGAGAGATGATCACTGGCGTGCTCTTGAAAGAGTGATGCGCTATCTAAAAGGCACCATGAGCTACGATATTCGTTATACCGGACATCCAAAGGTGTTGGAAGGCTATTGTGATGCTAACTAGATCTCTGATGCAGATGAGCTTTATGCCACAAGTGGATATGTGTTTTCTCTTGGAGGTGGCGCTGTTTCCTAGAAGTCTTGTAAGCAGACTATCTTAACGAAGTCTACAATGGAAGCAGAACTCACATCATTAGACACCGCTGGCTCTGAGGCCAAGTGGCTTCGTGATCTCCTTATGGATTTACCGGTGGTTGAAAAACCCATACCGGCTATTTCTATGAACTGTGATAACCAGACTATGATTACGAAGGTTAACAGTTCTAAGGATAACATGAAGTCCACAAGGCATGTTAAGATACGACTAAAATCTATCAGAAAATTAAGAAACTCCGAAGTAATAGCGTTGAACTATGTTCACACATCTAACAATCTGGTAGATCAGTTCACTAAGAGTCTATCATGCAATGTGATAGAAAGTGCATCGAGAGAGATGGGTTTGAGACCTACTTGAAATTTACTATAGTGGTAACCTGTTCTATGTGATCGGAGATCCCGTGAAGTAGAATGGTGAAACAAGCTAGTAGTAAATTGTGAGAAAAGATCCTTAGCAAAACTCATCTCTGATGCACATCTTTCCTATCTATAAGGCAGGCTGATTTTTACCTTAATGTGTTCTAAGTGGCTTGCTAAAGCAAAGATGTTGTCCTACAGAACATCTTTTGAGGAGCACACCTATATGAGTCAGGCTGCTGGTCATAGTCTATGAGATTTAGATGATCTTTAAATACTCATGAAAGGCACTGGAGTATGACTTATATGCTTCAAATAGAGGGGATGCCTTTTGCAGCCAAGTATCAGCTAAGAACTTTAGTGACATTCACCTCACACAAAACTGTTAATTCAAGGCTTAGTCCATTGTTCAGTTGTGACAGAGTGAACCTATTGTTCTAGATGGATGTTCAACTTAACAGTCTCTATCGAAACACTGGTATATAAAAGAAATGTGGTTCTGAGACTACTTTATTACAAACCCTAGAGTTTAGTGGGGATTGTTGGATATAATATGGGCTTGGCCCATATAATATTTAATAAATCAAATAAAACTCTATGGTATATAACATTAAGCGTTGTATGGTTTAATACACTATGGGATTTTGACTGAACGTTGACTCAGCTTATATGGCTGGAAATTATTCATCTAAATTGAGAAGCTGAGAAAAGGACAAAGTCGTGCCACACGCGCGCGCGCCGCCACCACCGTCGGCCGGGCCGAGGTCGTGGCCGTGCCGTGGTAGACGGGCGGGCGTGGTCAGTCTTTTGCCACTTAATCCACATAATCACGGGAGTTACTCCCTTTGATGGTGGAGGCGAACTGATTGCGTCAGTTACCGTCCTTTCCACTTTCGTTTCTCCATCTCCTGGGATTCTCCGCTGCCTCTCTCTCTTCCCGTCGCAGCCATATATCCGTAGTCCTCCGTCAGTCTAGATCTAGGTCTTCCGCAACCACTCCCGAGAGAAACACATCTCAGCAGTCTTTTGGTTTCCCCGTCCCGTACCTCTGCGCTCACGGAGTAGCGGGAGAGCAGATGCCTCCGGAACCCTTGTCCGCCTGAGAACCCTACACGGGGTGAGCGGCAATTAGGTTTTTAGGGAGCGGTCCACGACTGCTCGTCCACGGACGTCCTCTTCCTGGTGATGATCGCTCTTGGATCCCGTCTCCTTTCTAGTAATTGCCTGCGGAACATCAAGGCATCTTCTTCCTGGTGATCCGTTCGTGGGACTGCACTGCGAACATCGTCATGCATCGACTGTGATCCATGACTTCGAGCAACGCACTATGTTGACTAGTGCGAATGGAGCCTCCGATGCCCTCGGCATGGGACCCTCCGCTGGGTACAGTCTAATCTATCTTATTACTGTAACCTACGCTTTTACTGTATTCATCTGTATGCTATCTCTGCATGCTGTAGCATTCGTTAGAAATATACACATGCACATATATGCCGTCACAAACTTGCTGATGTTATATTTCTGGATTAAACTGATAATAAAAATGTCTAATTATCTAGCAACAACATTGAAAGCATCTAGGCCCCTAGTTGGATTTCGGTGATTAATGTCAATACAAAGATTACTATGACTAACGTGTGTTTTGCAGAGACAAGTAAGTTAGGTCATGGTAATGGAGATCGATTGGGCAATCGAGGTTGTCATGCCCCTACGATGGAAATCGTTTCGGTTTTCAAAGGATGGACGACAAGGTTAAGGATGACTAGTTCTAAGTGTCGATTGGAGTTGGAGAGACACTTAGAGTAGTTTAGGACTTTGTTTTTCCTTTGGCCGTACTATGAAGGGGGGTATGAACGGGTAGCTTGACCTAGTTGAGTCTAGTGAGTTAGGTGTGGTGCACACTTGTTAAAAACTAGCTCTAGGTAGCTCCTATGAATGCCTAAGATCCTTTGGAGCAAACTTCATTCACATATGTTCGGAAGTTGGAAGTGAATGGAGGGTCAAATACTGACCGGACGCTGGCTCCGGTGCGACCGGACGCTGGCCGCAGGGTCTGGTCAATTCATTTGACCGAGAAGATCAAGTCTGGTGTGACCGGACGCTGGGAGGTCATGTGACCGGACGCTGAGGGCCAGCGTCCGGTCAACTCCAGTAAGGGTCCAGACTTGGAAAAGTGTGACCGGACGCGTCCGGTCAGTGTGACCGGACCCTGAGTATCCAGTGTCCGGTCGTTTACAGTAAGCATCCAAGAGCGACTGGACGCGTCCGGTCAGTACTGACCGGACCCTGACAGCGTCCGGTCATCACTTGAATGCTGGTTCGCGGGTTGAACTGACCGGAGCGTCCGGTCATCACGACCGAAGCATCCGGTCATCCCGCAGAAGCTCATAACGATTAGTTTTTCAGGCTGGCTTATAAATAGAAGCTCCACTCGTGAGTGGAGCATCCTTTGCTCATTCCAACAGCTGAGAAACACGTTTGTGAGTGCCAAGAAGAGCAAGATCCTAGTGAGGTATTTGTGATTTGAGAATCCAAGAGAGTAGCCTCACTAGCAAATCAAGAGTAGCAAAGTGTGCATCCATCTTCTCATTAGGCTTCGCGTGGTCAAGTGAGAGTTCGTGCTTGTTACTCTTGGTGATCGCCATCACCTAGACGGCTTGGTGGTGATTGGGAGTTTGGTGTTCACCCGGCGGAGTTTGTGGGTGACCCAACTCAAGTTGTGAGCGGCTTTGGGTGATTCGCCGCGACGGAGTGTCGAAGAATCAACCCGTAGAGAGCACTTGATCCTTGCACGGATCAAAGGGGAGCTACACCCTTGCGCGGGTGCTCCAACGAGGACTAGTGGGGAGTGGCGACTCTCCGATATCTTGGCAAAACATCGCCGCGTTCCTTTCTCTCTCTACTTACTTTGAGCACTTACTTTGAGTATTTACTTTGAGCAATTCAATACTTGTTTTACATCCATAGAATTGCTTGCTAGAGTAAGTTTTGAACATAGGTTGAGAGGTTGTTGTGCATTAGTTTGATATAAACACTTTCCTAGGCATAAGGGGTTAATTGGGCTATCCGTAGGATTTGATTATTGCAAGAGAATTTAGAATTAGCCCAATTCACCCCCCCTCTTGGGCATCTTGATCCTTTCAATTGGTATCAGAGCCTCGTGCTCACGTTTTTAAGCTTAATCGCTTAGAGCAAGATGTCTCATGGGGATGGACCTCCTCCTATCTTTGAAGGAGATGATTTTCCATATTGGAAAATCCGCATGGAGGCATACTTAGAAGCTCTAGATGTTGGAATTCTTAGAGCCGCCTCTCAAGGGTTCCCCGCACCTAGGAATGCCGCACAACTTCAAGGCGATGAAGTGAATTATGAGAAATGGAATGCAAAGGCACGCAACACCATTTTTAGAGGCCTTTGCAAAGAGGTGTTCAATCGTGTAAGGAACCACAAAGACGCCCATGCTCTATGGTCGGACGTTTGTGCGCTCCATGAGGGAACCAAGAGTGAGCGTGAGGAACGCTATCATCTTGTGATTAAAAAGCTAAATTCTTTTGAGATGTTTCCCAAAGAAAGTGCTAATGAGATGTATTCTCGATTAAATGTTCTTGTAGAGGAAGTCAATGGGCTTGGACTTACTCAAATGTCATCATCCGATGTTGTGAGAAAAATCTTGAGTGTCCTCCCTATTGATAAATATGGGCACATTATGACCGTGCTACATCAAGGTGATCTTTCCACCGCTACACCGACACAAATCTTGGGAAAGATCAATGCTCATGAGATGTACATGCACATCACACCACAAGATGGCTCATCCTCTACAAAGAAGAAAGAGAAGGACTTAGCATTCAAAGCTAGCCAAGACAAGGGCAAAGCAAGACTTGAGTATGAGAGCTCAAGTGATGAAGATGATGAAGAAAGCCTTGCCCTCATGGTGAAGAAGACCACCAAGATGCTAAAAAGGCTAAACAAGAGTGGCATCAAGTTCGACGGCAAGAAGAAGAAGTTCTTCACAAGCTCAAGAAGAAAGCCAATCTCCGAGATGGATTGCTACAATTGTGGCGAACTTGGCCATCTAGCTCATCAATGCACAAAGCCCAAGAAAGACAAGTTCAAGAACAAGGGCAAGAAAGATGATTCAAGTGATGAAGATGAAAAGAAGAAGAACAAGCCATACAAGAAGAGAGATGGCAAAAAGAGGGACTTCTACAAGAAGAAGAAGAGTGGCAAGGCCTACATTGTCGGTGATTGGCTCACGGACATTGATTCATCAAGTGGATCATCCGATGATGAGAGTGACGATGAAAAGGTGGCCGCCATTGCTATTGATCTTGCATCTTCACCGCCACCATCGCCATCATCCTCTACACACCTATGCCTTATGGCCAAAGGTGAACACAAGGTAACTAAGAGTGATGATAGTAGTGATGATGAACATGCTAGTGATGATGATAGTGATAGCGATGATGATGACTCACCTACATATGATGATCTTGTCAAAATACTAAGAAAATATACTAAGATCATTAGAAAGAGTAGAGCTACAAATGAAAAACTTGATGCTAAAAATGATTCACTCTTAGCTAAGTGTGATACATTGGAAAAGGCTAATGATGAGCTCAAAGAAACAAATGATTCTATATCATCCAAACTCAAGGAGCTCAAATCTTCTAAGAAAGAGCTTAAAGATAAAATGATAAACTTGAGTGGGTGCACAATGAGCTTGTCACTAGTCACCATAAGCTAAAAGATGAATATACAACTCTAAAGATCAATTATGATACCCTTATTATTGCACAAGAATTCTTACCAAATGAGCCACATGATGCTACTAACCATGTTGTTAAGATTGATATAGCTACCTCATGTGATGATTTAATTGATGAAAGCATTGAGCATGGATCTAGTAGCAAGGGCAAGCAAGTGGTTGAGTGCAATGACTATGATGAGTTTGTCAAGCTCAAGAGTGACAATGAGAAGCTCATGAAAGATCTTGAAGAGATGAAAAGTCACAACACCATTGTGCTAGAAACTCTTGATCATGACAAAGAGGTGATCCTTGAGAATGAGAAGCTAAAAGAAGAAATCAAGAAACTCAAGGAGGAGAAGAACAATGATATTCTCAAGGAAGAGAATAAGAAGCTCAAGATGGAGAAAGAGCATCTCAAGGTGGGATTGAGCAAGTTTGCTACAGGCAATCATCTCCAAAGTGAGCTACTCATGAATACCGTCATGAAGATGGATAGAAGTGGCATTGGATATATGGCAAGTGTAGAGAAGAAGAAGGCCCAATCTCAACACCAACAATCAAAGCCAAAGGCAAAGCCAAAGAGATGTTTTGAGTGTGGACTAGAAGGCCACTTTGCTCATGAGTGTCAAACTCCACCACCACAACCCTTGCCCAAGCATGCTAGACCCTTTGCTTTCAATGCTCACTACATGCTTAGAAAAGATTCGAGTGGAAAGATGAAAGTCATGTTCTTAGGTCCCCCCAACAAGAGTAGGCCTAAGAAAGTTTGGGTGGCTAAGTCACTTGTTGAGAAGGTGAAGGGCCCTCAACACGCTTGGATCCCTAAAGCTTGAATCTCTTGTGTGTAGGTGAACTACAAGACCGGTGGAAGTCATTGGGTTATTGATAGTGGTTGCACTCAACATATGACCGGTGATCCTCGTATGTTCACCTCACTAGATGAAGAGGTAGATGGACAAGAGAAAATAACATTTGGAGATAATTCAAAGGGCAAGGTTAAAGGATTGGGCAAAGTGGCAATATCAAATGATCATTCCATCTCCAATGTGCTCTATGTTGCTTCATTGAGCTTCAACTTGCTATCCATTGGGCAATTGTGTGATCTTGGCTTTCAATGCTTATTCACCGAGAAGGAGGTGGTTGTATCCAAGGTAGATGACAATCAAGTGATATTCAATGGATTTAGATACAACAACTTATATCTTGTTGACTTCACCTCCAAAGATGCAAACTTGAAGACTTGCCTATTCACCAAAACAACACTTGGGTGGCTATGGCATAGAAGACTTGCTCATGTTGGGATGAGCTCACTCAAGAAGCTTATGAAGAATGATTTGGTGAGAGGGTTGAAGGATGTGAAGTTTGAAAAGGACAAGCTTTGTAGTGCATGTCAAGCCGGCAAGCAAGTTGCAAACACTCATCCAACCAAAGCTTTCATGTCAACCACAAGAGTGCTAGAACTCCTACACATGGATTTATTTGGACCAACAACATACAAGAGTTTGGGAGGAAATCTCTATTGTCTTGTAATTGTGGATGACTATTCAAGATATACATGGGTGTTCTTCCTTCATGACAAATCCGAAGTTGCATCTTGTTTCAAGAAGTTTGCCAAGAGAGCTCAAAATGAATTTGAAGTGAAGCTCAAGAAGATAAGAAGTGACAATGGCAAAGAGTTTGACAACATAAATATAGAAGCTTATTGTGATGAAGTTGGAATCAAACATGAAGTCTCCGCAACCTATACTCCTCAACAAAATGGTGTAGTTGAGAGGAAGAACCGGACTTTGATCACTCTTGCAAGGACAATGCTAGATGAGTACAACACCCCCCGAAGCTCTATGGGCGGAAGCAATCAACACCGCATGTTATGCATCCAACCGCCTATTTCTTCAAAAGTTCCTTGTCAAGACTCCATATGAGTTGCTTAATGGGAAGAAGCCGGACGTCTCCTTCTTTAGGGTGTTTGGTTGCAAGTGCTACATCTACAAGAAGCGGCAACACCTAGGGAAGTTTCAAAGGCATTGTGATATAGGTTTTCTTGTTGGTTACTCATTGAAGTCCAAAGCATATAGAGTATTTAATCATGCCACCGGCTTGGTTGAAGAAACATATGATGTGGAATTTGATGAATCTAACGGCTCCCAAGGAGCACATGAGAATCTTGATGATGTAGGTGATGAACCATTGAGGGAGGCTATGAAGAATATTCCGGTGGGAGACATCAAGCCAAAAGATGATGAAGATGATGTACAAGTCATTAATCAACCCTCTTCATCAAATGTACCACAAGATGGTGAAAAAGTTGGGAGAGTAGAAAATGAAGATACTCATATCTCCCATGAGCAAATGGTGGTACAAGAACAAGATGTTGATGCCCCACAACCTCCTCCTCAAGTGGTCAATAGAAGAAATACACCTCTCCTACAAGATCATCCACAAGATCTCATCATAGGGAGTCCAACAAAGGGGGTGATGACTCGATCTCAAAAGCTTACTTCATTTATTGCTCATCACTCTTTTGTCTCTTGCTATGAGCCTACAAAGGTAGAAGATGCTCTTAAAGATCCGGATTGGATCAATGCCATGCATGAAGAGTTGAACAACTTCACTCGCAATGAAGTTTGGAATCTTGAAGAGCGACCAAAAGATGCAAGAGTCATTGGAACAAAGTGGGTGTTCCGCAACAAGCAAGATGATCAAGGTGTTGTTGTGAGGAACAAGGCAAGACTAGTGGCAAAGGGGTTCTCTCAAGTTGAAGGTTTAGATTTTGGAGAAACCTTTGCACCGGTTGCAAGATTAGAAGCCATCCGTATCCTTCTTGCATATGCATCACATCATGAAATGAAACTATATCAAATGGATGTGAAAAGTGCATTCTTAAATGGCTTTATTAATGAACTAGTCTATGTTGATCAACCTCCCGGGTTTGAAGACCCTAGATATCCTAATCATGTTTATAGGTTGTCCAAGGCACTATATGGGCTTAAGCAGCCCCAAGAGCTTGGTATGAGCGCCTTCGGGACTTCCTTATTGAGAAAGGCTTCACCATTGGGAAGGTCGACACCACACTATTCACCAAGAAGCTTGATGAGCATATCTTCATTTGTCAAGTATATGTTGATGATATCATCTTTGGATCATCAAATGAAGACTCATGCAAAGATTTGGTGAATTGATGTCTAAGGAGTTCGAGATGTCAATGATTGGTGAGCTTACATTCTTTCTCGGTTTTCAAGTCAAGCAAATGAAAGAAGGCATATTCATCTCTCAAGAGAAATACACAAAAGATCTTCTCAAGAGATTCAAGATGGATGAATGTAAGCCAATCAAGACCCCAATGCCTACCAATGGACATCTCGACCTAGATGAGGGAGGTAACTCGGTTGATCAAACTCTCTACCGTTCTATGATTGGTAGCTTGTTATATTTAACCGCATCTAGGCCCGACATCATGTTTAGTGTGTGTATGTGTGCTAGATTTCAAGCTAGTCCTAAGGAAACACATTAATTGCCGTAAAAAGGATCCTTAGGTATCTTAAGCACACACCAAGCATTGGCCTTGGTATCCCAAAGGAGCTAGATTTAAATTAGTTGGCTATTCCAATTTGGATTATGCCAGTTGCAAAGTTGATAGAAAAAGTACATCCGAAGGGTGCCTGAAAGCATCTAGGCCCCTAGTTGGATTTCGGTGATTAATGTCAATACAAGATTACTATGACTAACGTGTGTTTTGCAGAGGCAATTAAGTTAGGTCATGGTAATGGAGATCGATTGGGCAATCGAGGTTGTCATGCCCCTACGATGGAAATCGTTTCGGTTTTCAAAGGATGGACGACAAGGTTAAGGATAACTAGTTCTAAGTGTCGATTGGAGTTGGAGAGACACTTAGAGTAGTTTAGGACTTTGTTTTTCCTTTGGCCGTACTATGAAGGGGGGTATGAACGGGTAGCTTGACCTAGTTGAGTCTAGTGAGTTAGGTGTGGTGCACACTTGTTAAAACTAGCTCTAGGTAGCTCCTATGAATGCCTAAGATCCTTTGGAGCAAACTTCATTCACATATGTTCGAAAGTTGGAAGTGAATGGAGGGTCAAACACTGACCGGACGCTGGCTCCGGTGCGACCGGACGCTGGCCGCAGGGTCCGGTCAGTTCATTTGACTGAGGTGGTCAAGTCTGGTGTGACCGGACGCTGGAGGTCATGTGACCGGACGCTGAGGGCCAGCGTCCGGTCGACTCCAGTAAGGGTCCAGACTTGGAAAAGAGTGACCGGACGCGTCCGGTCAGTGTGACCGGACCCTGCGTATCTAGCGTCCGGTCGTTTACAGTAAGCCCCCAAGAGCGACCGGACGCGTCCGGTCGGTACTGACCGGACCCTGCCAGCGTCCGGTCGACTCTTTAATCACTGGTTCGCGCGGGTTGTGGTGAAGCTGACCGAAGCGTCCGGTCATAACGATCGGAGCGTCCGGTCCGTCCCGCAGAAGCTCATAACGGTTTTGTTTTTTAGGCTGGCTTATAAATAGAAGGTCCACTCGTGAGTGGAGTACTTTTGCTCATTCCAACAGCTGAGAAACACGTTTGTGAGTGCCAAGAAGAGCAAGGTCCTAGTGAGGTGTTTGTGATTTGAGAATCCAAGAGAGTAGCCTCACTAGCAAATCAAGAGTAGCAAAGTGTGCATCCATCTTCTCATTAGGCTTCGCGTGGTCAAGTGAGAGTTCGTGCTTGTTACTCTTGGTGATCGCCATCACCTAGACGGCTTGGTGGTGATTGGGAGTTTGGTGTTCACCCGGCGGAGCTTGTGGGTGACCCAACTCAAGTTGTGAGCGGCTTTGGGTGATTCGCCGCGACGGAGTGTCGAAGAATCAACCCGTAGAGAGCACTTGATCCTTGCGCGGATCAAGGGGGAGCTACACCCTTGCGCGGGTGCTCCAACGAGGACTAGTGGGGAGTGGCGACTCTCGATACCTCGGCAAAACATCGCCGCGTTCCTTTCTCTCTCTATTTACTTTGAGCACTTACTTTGAGTATTTACTTTGAGCAATTCAATACTTGTTTTACATCCATAGAATTGCTTGCTAGAGTAAGTTTGGAATAGGTTGTGAGTTGTTGTGCATTAGTTTGATAGAAACACTTTTCTAGGCACAAGGGGTTAATTGGGCTATCCGTAGGATTTGATTATTGCAAGAGAATTTAGAATTAGCCCAATTCCCCCCCTCTTGGGCATCTTGATCCTTTCAATTGGTATCAGAGCCTCGTGCTCACGTTTTTAAGCTTAATCGCTTAGAGCAAGATGTCTCACGGGGATGGACCTCCTCCTATCTTTGAGGGAGATGATTTTCCATATTGGAAAATCCGCATGGAGGCATACTTAGAAGCTCTAGATGTTGGAATTCTTAGAGCCGCCTCTCAAGGGTTCCCCGCACCTAGGAATGCCGCACAACTTCAAGGCGATGAAGTGAATTATGAGAAATGGAATGCAAAGGCTCGCAACACCATTTTAGAGGCCTTTGCAAAGAGGTGTTCAATCGTGTAAGGAACCACAAAGACGCCCATGCTCTATGGTCGGACGTTTGTGCGCTCCATGAGGGAACCAAGAGTGAGCGTGAGGAACGCTATCATCTTGTGATTAAAAAGCTAAATTCTTTTGAGATGTTTCCCAAAGAAAGTGCTAATGAGATGTATTCTCGATTAAATGTTCTTGTAGAGGAAGTCAATGGGCTTGGACACTCAAATGTCACCATCCGATGTTGTGAGAAAAATCTTGAGTGTCCTCCCCATTGATAAATATGGGCACATTGTGACCGTGCTACATCAAGGTGATCTTTCCCGCTACACCGACACAAATCTTGGGAAAGATCAATGCTCATGAGATGTACATGCACATCACACCACAAGATGGCTCATCCTCTACAAAGAAGAAAGAGAAGGACTTAGCATTCAAAGCTAGCCAAGACAAGGGCAAAGCAAGACTTGAGTATGAGAGCTCAAGTGATGAAGATGATGAAGAAAGCCTTGCCCTCATGGTGAAGAAGACCACCAAGATGCTAAAAGGCTAAACAAGAGTGGCATCAAGTTTGATGGCAAGAAGAAAGAAGTTCTTCACTAGCTCAAGAAGAAAGCCACATCTCACGAGATGGATTGCTACAATTGTGGCGAACTTGGTCATCTAGCTCATCAATGCACAAAGCCTAGAAAGACAAGTTCAAGAACAAGGGCAAGAAAGATGATTCAAGTGATGAAGATGAAAAGAAGAAGAACAAGCCATACAAGAAGAGAGATGGCAAAAAGAGGGAGTTCTACAAGAAGAAGAAGAGTGGCAAGGCCTATATGTCGGTGATTGGCTCACGGACATTGATTCATCAAGTGGATCATCCGATGATGATAGTGCCGATGAAAGTGTTGGCCACCATTGCTAATTGATCTTGCATCTTCACCACCACTGTCGCCATCATCCTCTACACACCTATGCCTTATGGCCAAAGGTGAACGCAAGGTAACTAAGAGTGATGATAGTAGTGATGATGAACATGCTAGTGATGATGATAGTGATAGCGATGATGATGACTCACCTACTTATGATGATCTTGTCAAAATACTAAGAAAAATAGACTAAGATCATTAGAAAGAGTAGAGCTACAAATGAAAAACTTGATGCTAAAAATGATTCACTCTTAGCTAAGTGTGATACTTTAGAAAAGGCTAATGATGAGCTCAAAGAAACAAATGATTCTATATCATCCAAACTCAAAGAGCTCAAATCTTCTAAGAAAGAGCTTAAAGATAAAAATGATAAACTTGAGTGGGTGCACAATGAGCTTATCACTAGTCACCATAAGCTAAAAGATGAATATACAACTCTAAAGATCAATTATATACACTCTTATTATTGCACAAGAATTCTTACCAAATGAGCCACATGATGCTACTAACCATGTTGTTAAGATTGATATAGCTACCTCATGTGATGATTTAATTGATGAGAGCATTGAGCATGGATCTAGTAGCAAGGGCAAGCAAGTGGTTGAGTGCAATGACTATGATGAGTATGTCAAGCTCAAGAGTGACAATGAGAAGCTCTTGAAAGATCTTGAAGAGATGAAAAGTCACAACACCATTGTGCTAGAAACTCTTGATCATGACAAAGAGGTGATCCTGACAATGAGAAGCTAAAAGAAGAAATCAAGAAACTCAAGGAGGAGAAGAACAATGATATTCTCAAGGAGAGAACAAGAAGCTCAAGTTGGAGAAAGAGCATCTCAGGTGGGATTGAGCAAGTTTGCTAGAGGCAAGCATCTCCAAAGTGAGCTACTCATGAATACCGTCATGAAGATGGATAGAAGTGGCATTGGATATATGGCAAGTTGTAGAGAAGAAGAAGGCTCAAGCTCAACCACAACTAATCAAAGCCAAAGCCAAAGCCAAAGAGATGTTTTGAAGTGTGGACAAGAAGGCCACTTTGCTCATGAGTGTCAAACTCCACCACCACAACCCTTGCCCAAGCATGCTAGACCCTTTGCTTTCAATGCTCACTACATGCTTAGAAAAGATTCGAAGTGGAAGATGAAAAGTCATGTTCTTAGGCCCCCCAACAAGAGTAGGGCCTAAGAAAATTTGGGTGAGCTAAGTCACTTGTTGAGAAGGTGAAGGGCCCTCAACAAGCTTGGATCCCTAAAGCTTGAATCTCTTGTGTGTAGGTGAACTACAAGACCGGTGGAAGTCATTGGGTTATTGATAGTGGTTGCACTCAACATATGACTGGTGATCCTCGTATGTTCACCCTCACTAGATGAAGAGGTAGATGGACAAGAGAAAATAACATTTGGAGATAATTCAAAGGCAAGGTTAAAGGATTGGGCAAAGTGGCAATATCAAATGATCATTTCCATCTCCAATGTGCTCTATGTTGCTTCATTGAGCTTCAACTTGCTATCCGTTGGGCAATTGTTGTGATCTTGGCTTTCAATGCTTATTCACCGAGAAGGAGGTTGTTGTATCCAAGGTAGATGACAATCAAGTGATATTCAATGGATTTAGATACAACAACTTATATCTAGTTGACTTCACCTCCGAAGATGCAAACTTGAAGACTTGCCTATTCACCAAAACAACACTTGGGTGGCTATGGCATAGAAGACTTGCTCATGTTGGGATGAGCTCACTCAAGAAGCTTATGAAGAATGATTTGGTGAGAGGGTTGAAGGATGTGAAGTTTGAGAAGGACAAGCTTTGTAGTGCATGTCAAGCCGGGCAAGCAAGTTGCAAACACTCATCCAACCAAAGCTTTCATGTCAACCACAAGAGTGCTAGAACTCCTACCATGGATTTATTTGGACCAACAACATACAAGAGTTTGGGAGGAAATCTCTATTGTCTTGTGATTGTGGATGACTATTCAAGATATACATGGGTGTTCTTCCTTCATGACAAATCTGAAGTTGCATCTTGTTTCAAGAAGTTTGCCAAGAGAGCTCAAAATGAATTTAAAGTGAAGCTCAAGAAGATAAGAAGTGACACTATGGCAAAGAGTTTGACAACACAAATATAGAAGCTTATTGTGATGAAGTTGGAATCAAAACATGAAGTCTCTGCAACCTATACTCCTCAACAAATGGTGTAGTTGAGAGGAAGAACCAGACTTTGATCACTCTTGCAAGGACAATGCTAGATGAGTACAACACCCCCGAAGCTCTATGGGCGGAGGAAGCAATCAACACCGCATGTTATGTATCCAACCGCCTATTTCTTCACAAAGTTCCTTGTCAAGACTCATATGAGTTGCTCAATGGGAAGAAGCCGGACGTCTCCTTCTTTAGGGTGTTTGGTTGCAAGTGCTACATCTACAAGAAGCGGCAACACCTAGGGAAGTTTCAAAAGGCGTTGTGATATAGGTTTTCTTGTTGGTTACTCATTGAAGTCCAAAGCATATTAGAGTATTTAATCATGCCACCGGCTTGGTTGAAGAAACATATGATGTGGAATTTGATGAATCTAACGGCTCCCAAGGAGCACATGAGAATCTTGATGATTGTAGGTGATGAACCACTTGAGGGAGGCCATGAAGAATATCTCGGGTGGGAGACATCAAGCCAAAGATGATGAAGATGATGTACAAGTCATTGACCAACCTTCTTCATCAAATGTACCACAAGACGGTGAAAAAGATGGGAGAGTACAAAATGAAGATACTCATATCTCCCATGAGTCAAATGGTGGTACAAGCACAAGATGTTGATGCTCTACAACCTCCTCCTCAAGTGGTCAATAGAAGAAATACAACCTCTCCTACAAGACCATCCACAGATCTCATCATAGGGAGTCCAACAAAGGGGGTGATGACTCGATCTCAAAAAACTTACTTCATTTATTGCTCATCACCTCTTTGTCTCTTGCTATGAGCCTATCAAGGTAGAAGAAGCCTTAGAAGATCCGGATTGGATCAATGCCATGCATGAAGAGTTGAAACAACTTCACTCGCATGAAGTTTGGATTCTTGAAGAGCGACCAAAAGATGCAAGAGTCATTGGAACAAAGTGGGTGTTCCTGCAACAAGCAAGATGATCAAGGTGTTGTTGTGAGGAACAAGGCAAGACTAGTGGCAAAGGGGTTCTCTCAAGTTGAAGGTTTAGATTTTGGAGAAACCTTTGCACCGGTTGCAAGATTAGAAGCCATCCGTATCCTTCTTGCATATGCATCACATCATGAAATGAAACTATATCAAATGGATGTGAAAAGTGCATTCTTAAATGGCTTTATTAATGAACTAGTCTATGTTGATCAACCTCCCGGGTTTGAAGACCCTAATATCCTAATCATGTTTATAGGTTGTCCAAGGCACTATATGGGCTTAAGCAAGCCCCAAGAGCTTGGTATGAGCGCCTTCGGGATTTCCTTATTGAGAAGGGCTTTCACCATGGGAAGGTCGACAGCCACACTATTCACCAAGAAGCTTGATGGGCATATCTTCATTTGTCAAGTATATGTTGATGATATCATCTTTGGATCATCAAATGAAGACTCATGCAAAGAATTTGGTGAATTGATGTCTAAGGAGTTCGAGATGTCAATGATTGGTGAGCTTACATTCTTTCTTGGTTTTCAAGTCAAGCAAATGAAAGAAGGCATCTTCATCTCTCAAGAGAAATACACAAAAGATCTTCTCAAGAGATTCAAGATGGATGAATGTAAGCCAATCAAGACCCCAATGCCTACCAATGGACATCTCGACCTAGATGAGGGAGGTAACTCGGTTGATCAAACTCTCTACCGTTCTATGATTGGTAGCTTGTTATATTTAACCGCATCTAGGCCCGACATCATGTTTAGTGTGTGTATGTGTGCTAGATTTCAAGCTAGTCCTAAGGAAACACATTTAATTGCCGTAAAAAGAATCCTTAGGTATCTTAAGCACACACCAAGCATTGGCCTTTGGTATCCCAAAGGAGCTTTATTTGAATTAATTGGCTATTCCGATTCGGACTACGCCGGATGCAAAGTTGATAGAAAGAGCACATCCGGAGGGTGCCATTTGCTTGGTAGATCACTTGTGTCTTGGTCCTCCAAGAAACAAAATAGTGTGGCTTTGTCCACCGCCGAAGCGGAATACATTGCCGCGGGTGCTTGTTGTGCACAAATATTATACATGAAACAAACTTTACTAGACTATGGAGTAGTTCTAGAGAAAGTACCTCTTTTGTGCGACAATGAAAGTGCGGTAAAACTTGCAAATAATCCGGTTCAACACTCTCGCACCAAGCATATAGATATCCGCCATCACTTTCTAAGAGATCATGTAGCTAAAAATGATATATCACTAGAAGGTGTAAGATCCGAAGATCAATTAGCGGATATCTTCACTAAACCGCTAGATGAAGCTACATTTTGTAGATTGCGGAACGAGCTCAATGTACTTGATTTTAGTAACTTCACTAAAAATTGAGCTTGTGTTGTCCCTTGCATTCATTGTAAATACAACATGTTTAATTTGTGGCAATGCATATAGGGCTTGTCTAACATGGTTAAGATAACCGCCGAAAAGCGTGTGAAGAAGCTTAACCTTGGATCAAACTTGACAAGCAACTAGATTTACTTACAAGTATTACATATGCATGAATGTTGTTTTGTCGTTTTGTTCCATTTGCCCTCTTGTTGCCTATTTTCTTAAAAAGAATTATAGCCTAAGGCAAAATATTTTGAAAAATATGAGGGTTTGAGAGAGGTCACTCACATCAGTCCCAATTGGTGTTTATTTGGATCTTATTCAAGTTGGGACTTGATTGGGAACAGGTAGCGCGAAGGAATGTTGAAGATTGCTGGAAAAGGTGCACCGGACGCTGCACCGGACGCTGCTGTCCAGCGTCCGGTCAGTTCACAGGAGGTGAACTGCTGTTGAAGGAGTGACCGGACGCTGCGTCTGTGCGTCCGGTCAGAAAGGGTTCAGCGTCCGGTCGATGGAGGATGACAAAGTTGTACTGACCGGACCCTGCCTGCGTCCGGTCATGGACCACCGGACGCGTCCGGTCGCGATTCCAGAGGATTTGGACCTCTCTGGAATCGACCGGACGCTGGGTGGTAGCGTCCGGTCGCTACCACCGGAGCGTCCGGTCAGTGGATCTCGCGCGACTTCGTCTCTTTTCGTTTCCTTTTCTGTCACGGTTGGGGGATTATATCCTTAAGTTTTCTCTCCTGACCTAACCAGCGCCGCCCTCCGCCCAATCTCGCGCCGCGCGCCGCGCCTCACTGCGCCCGCGCCTCCGTGCGCCTGCCGCCGCACTGCCGCGCTCCTCGCGCCTCACCGCGCCCGCGCCTCGGCCGCTAGCCGCGCGTCGTGCTCGCCTCGCGCCGCCTCACGCTCGGCCCCCGCTCGCCAGTCGCGCTCCAGCGAGCCACCCGCCAGCTCGCCTCTGCTGCACCTCGCCGGTCACTCGGCCCAAGCTCGCTGCCCAATCTTGCCAGGGCTATCCTCCCATTGATTGGTATGGCAATCTTTGTGTTTCAATCTTGATCTCAATTGTGACCTAGATCAAATTAAATCGCACTGATTCCCCATTGCATTCAGGGCGTTTGACCTAACCCTAGCCCGGTTCCGAGGATCCCCCGCGTGACATCTTACTCTTCTCGGTTCGCTGATCGTCAGGTAGAAAGCCATCGATTCAATTTCGCATCTACATTGCTTTCTCTATTAGGATTTCGCATCTATTAGATATATGGTATTTATTTGTATATCCATCTATTCTATCGTGCAGCGAGTCGGTTCCGTTGTGTTTCGTCTGGCAGTTGGCAGTAACTCGGAGCCAAGCTCGCGAGTAAGGATCGAGGCCAAGCCTCGAAAGCAGCAGTTTGACAGTTGATCTTCATCAGCGACAGTTCACCATCTTGTCAGTTCAGATGGCTCGCACCAAGAATGTTGGTGGTGGCCCAGGTGATGATGATCGGAGGCCCCCGCCTCGTCAGCCAGCCGGATCCAAGGCAAGTCAACCAAGCAGTAACATCCAAGAAGCGGAAGTACCCCGACGCAGAGACAGAGAGCAGCAGCTGTTGCAGAGGCCGCAGAGCGTGCCGAGAGAGGTGGTACCCGCAGCGGAGTTGTCATTGCAGATCAGCCAGTTTCACCCGCAGTCAGAGCTGCGATTGAGGAGGTTGAGCGTCGTCATGGTAGTCCAGCTGGGACTGCCACGGCAGGACGACGGGTTGCCATTGAGGAGGGTCCGTCAGCACAGCAGCAGCCCCCACCAGCAGAGCCTCAGCCAGCCCAGGAGACTCAGGAGAGTCAGGAGACCGAGCCGGCACCTCAGCTACGCCGCTCGAGTCGTACCAGTGCTGCAGTTCCACCGAGGCCAGTTACACGCGCAGGGGTTCACGCCCTCCGCCCAGACCACAGGGTCCGCCTCCAGTGGTTCACCTCGACTTGAGGGCCGCTACAGCCAGGCAGGTTCAGCAGCTGCGGTTTGTTGAGTTTGAGGTTGGTTTCCTCCGAGGAGGGATGAGAGAGCAG